>NC_132793.1:139962500-139969695 GCF_048418805.1 Vulpes vulpes
TAGGGTTAGGGTTAGGGTTAGGGTTAGGGTTAGGGTTAGGGTTAGGGTTAGGGTTAGGGTTAGGGTTAGGGTTAGGGTTAGGGTTAGGGTTAGGGTTAGGGTTAGGGTTAGGGTTAGGGTTAGGGTTAGGGTTAGGGTTAGGGTTAGGGTTAGGGTTAGGGTTAGGGTTAGGGTTAGGGTTAGGGTTAGGGTTAGGGTTAGGGTTAGGGTTAGGGTTAGGGTTAGGGTTAGGGTTAGGGTTAGGGTTAGGGTTAGGGTTAGGGTTAGGGTTAGGGTTAGGGTTAGGGTTAGGGTTAGGGTTAGGGTTAGGGTTAGGGTTAGGGTTAGGGTTAGGGTTAGGGTTAGGGTTAGGGTTAGGGTTAGGGTTAGGGTTAGGGTTAGGGTTAGGGTTAGGGTTAGGGTTAGGGTTAGGGTTAGGGTTAGGGTTAGGGTTAGGGTTAGGGTTAGGGTTAGGGTTAGGGTTAGGGTTAGGGTTAGGGTTAGGGTTAGGGTTAGGGTTAGGGTTAGGGTTAGGGTTAGGGTTAGGGTTAGGGTTAGGGTTAGGGTTAGGGTTAGGGTTAGGGTTAGGGTTAGGGTTAGGGTTAGGGTTAGGGTTAGGGTTAGGGTTAGGGTTAGGGTTAGGGTTAGGGTTAGGGTTAGGGTTAGGGTTAGGGTTAGGGTTAGGGTTAGGGTTAGGGTTAGGGTTAGGGTTAGGGTTAGGGTTAGGGTTAGGGTTAGGGTTAGGGTTAGGGTTAGGGTTAGGGTTAGGGTTAGGGTTAGGGTTAGGGTTAGGGTTAGGGTTAGGGTTAGGGTTAGGGTTAGGGTTAGGGTTAGGGTTAGGGTTAGGGTTAGGGTTAGGGTTAGGGTTAGGGTTAGGGTTAGGGTTAGGGTTAGGGTTAGGGTTAGGGTTAGGGTTAGGGTTAGGGTTAGGGTTAGGGTTAGGGTTAGGGTTAGGGTTAGGGTTAGGGTTAGGGTTAGGGTTAGGGTTAGGGTTAGGGTTAGGGTTAGGGTTAGGGTTAGGGTTAGGGTTAGGGTTAGGGTTAGGGTTAGGGTTAGGGTTAGGGTTAGGGTTAGGGTTAGGGTTAGGGTTAGGGTTAGGGTTAGGGTTAGGGTTAGGGTTAGGGTTAGGGTTAGGGTTAGGGTTAGGGTTAGGGTTAGGGTTAGGGTTAGGGTTAGGGTTAGGGTTAGGGTTAGGGTTAGGGTTAGGGTTAGGGTTAGGGTTAGGGTTAGGGTTAGGGTTAGGGTTAGGGTTAGGGTTAGGGTTAGGGTTAGGGTTAGGGTTAGGGTTAGGGTTAGGGTTAGGGTTAGGGTTAGGGTTAGGGTTAGGGTTAGGGTTAGGGTTAGGGTTTAGGGTTAGGGTTAGGGTTAGGGTTAGGGTTAGGGTTAGGGTTAGGGTTAGGGTTAGGGTTAGGGTTAGGGTTAGGGTTAGGGTTAGGGTTAGGGTTAGGGTTAGGGTTAGGGTTAGGGTTAGGGTTAGGGTTAGGGTTAGGGTTAGGGTTAGGGTTAGGGTTAGGGTTAGGGTTAGGGTTAGGGTTAGGGTTAGGGTTAGGGTTAGGGTTAGGGTTAGGGTTAGGGTTAGGGTTAGGGTTAGGGTTAGGGTTAGGGTTAGGGTTAGGGTTAGGGTTAGGGTTAGGGTTAGGGTTAGGGTTAGGGTTAGGGTTAGGGTTAGGGTTAGGGTTAGGGTTAGGGTTAGGGTTAGGGTTAGGGTTAGGGTTAGGGTTAGGGTTAGGGTTAGGGTTAGGGTTAGGGTTAGGGTTAGGGTTAGGGTTAGGGTTAGGGTTAGGGTTAGGGTTAGGGTTAGGGTTAGGGTTAGGGTTAGGGTTAGGGTTAGGGTTAGGGTTAGGGTTAGGGTTAGGGTTAGGGTTAGGGTTAGGGTTAGGGTTAGGGTTAGGGTTAGGGTTAGGGTTAGGGTTAGGGTTAGGGTTAGGGTTAGGGTTAGGGTTAGGGTTAGGGTTAGGGTTAGGGTTAGGGTTAGGGTTAGGGTTAGGGTTAGGGTTAGGGTTAGGGTTAGGGTTAGGGTTAGGGTTAGGGTTAGGGTTAGGGTTAGGGTTAGGGTTAGGGTTAGGGTTAGGGTTAGGGTTAGGGTTAGGGTTAGGGTTAGGGTTAGGGTTAGGGTTAGGGTTAGGGTTAGGGTTAGGGTTAGGGTTAGGGTTAGGGTTAGGGTTAGGGTTAGGGTTAGGGTTAGGGTTAGGGTTAGGGTTAGGGTTAGGGTTAGGGTTAGGGTTAGGGTTAGGGTTAGGGTTAGGGTTAGGGTTAGGGTTAGGGTTAGGGTTAGGGTTAGGGTTAGGGTTAGGGTTAGGGTTAGGGTTAGGGTTAGGGTTAGGGTTAGGGTTAGGGTTAGGGTTAGGGTTAGGGTTAGGGTTAGGGTTAGGGTTAGGGTTAGGGTTAGGGTTAGGGTTAGGGTTAGGGTTAGGGTTAGGGTTAGGGTTAGGGTTAGGGTTAGGGTTAGGGTTAGGGTTAGGGTTAGGGTTAGGGTTAGGGTTAGGGTTAGGGTTAGGGTTAGGGTTAGGGTTAGGGTTAGGGTTAGGGTTAGGGTTAGGGTTAGGGTTAGGGTTAGGGTTAGGGTTAGGGTTAGGGTTAGGGTTAGGGTTAGGGTTAGGGTTAGGGTTAGGGTTAGGGTTAGGGTTAGGGTTAGGGTTAGGGTTAGGGTTAGGGTTAGGGTTAGGGTTAGGGTTAGGGTTAGGGTTAGGGTTAGGGTTAGGGTTAGGGTTAGGGTTAGGGTTAGGGTTAGGGTTAGGGTTAGGGTTAGGGTTAGGGTTAGGGTTAGGGTTAGGGTTAGGGTTAGGGTTAGGGTTAGGGTTAGGGTTAGGGTTAGGGTTAGGGTTAGGGTTAGGGTTAGGGTTAGGGTTAGGGTTAGGGTTAGGGTTAGGGTTAGGGTTAGGGTTAGGGTTAGGGTTAGGGTTAGGGTTAGGGTTAGGGTTAGGGTTAGGGTTAGGGTTAGGGTTAGGGTTAGGGTTAGGGTTAGGGTTAGGGTTAGGGTTAGGGTTAGGGTTAGGGTTAGGGTTAGGGTTAGGGTTAGGGTTAGGGTTAGGGTTAGGGTTAGGGTTAGGGTTAGGGTTAGGGTTAGGGTTAGGGTTAGGGTTAGGGTTAGGGTTAGGGTTAGGGTTAGGGTTAGGGTTAGGGTTAGGGTTAGGGTTAGGGTTAGGGTTAGGGTTAGGGTTAGGGTTAGGGTTAGGGTTAGGGTTAGGGTTAGGGTTAGGGTTAGGGTTAGGGTTAGGGTTAGGGTTAGGGTTAGGGTTAGGGTTAGGGTTAGGGTTAGGGTTAGGGTTAGGGTTAGGGTTAGGGTTAGGGTTAGGGTTAGGGTTAGGGTTAGGGTTAGGGTTAGGGTTAGGGTTAGGGTTAGGGTTAGGGTTAGGGTTAGGGTTAGGGTTAGGGTTAGGGTTAGGGTTAGGGTTAGGGTTAGGGTTAGGGTTAGGGTTAGGGTTAGGGTTAGGGTTAGGGTTAGGGTTAGGGTTAGGGTTAGGGTTAGGGTTAGGGTTAGGGTTAGGGTTAGGGTTAGGGTTAGGGTTAGGGTTAGGGTTAGGGTTAGGGTTAGGGTTAGGGTTAGGGTTAGGGTTAGGGTTAGGGTTAGGGTTAGGGTTAGGGTTAGGGTTAGGGTTAGGGTTAGGGTTAGGGTTAGGGTTAGGGTTAGGGTTAGGGTTAGGGTTAGGGTTAGGGTTAGGGTTAGGGTTAGGGTTAGGGTTAGGGTTAGGGTTAGGGTTAGGGTTAGGGTTAGGGTTAGGGTTAGGGTTAGGGTTAGGGTTAGGGTTAGGGTTAGGGTTAGGGTTAGGGTTAGGGTTAGGGTTAGGGTTAGGGTTAGGGTTAGGGTTAGGGTTAGGGTTAGGGTTAGGGTTAGGGTTAGGGTTAGGGTTAGGGTTAGGGTTAGGGTTAGGGTTAGGGTTAGGGTTAGGGTTAGGGTTAGGGTTAGGGTTAGGGTTAGGGTTAGGGTTAGGGTTAGGGTTAGGGTTAGGGTTAGGGTTAGGGTTAGGGTTAGGGTTAGGGTTAGGGTTAGGGTTAGGGTTAGGGTTAGGGTTAGGGTTAGGGTTAGGGTTAGGGTTAGGGTTAGGGTTAGGGTTAGGGTTAGGGTTAGGGTTAGGGTTAGGGTTAGGGTTAGGGTTAGGGTTAGGGTTAGGGTTAGGGTTAGGGTTAGGGTTAGGGTTAGGGTTAGGGTTAGGGTTAGGGTTAGGGTTAGGGTTAGGGTTAGGGTTAGGGTTAGGGTTAGGGTTAGGGTTAGGGTTAGGGTTAGGGTTAGGGTTAGGGTTAGGGTTAGGGTTAGGGTTAGGGTTAGGGTTAGGGTTAGGGTTAGGGTTAGGGTTAGGGTTAGGGTTAGGGTTAGGGTTAGGGTTAGGGTTAGGGTTAGGGTTAGGGTTAGGGTTAGGGTTAGGGTTAGGGTTAGGGTTAGGGTTAGGGTTAGGGTTAGGGTTAGGGTTAGGGTTAGGGTTAGGGTTAGGGTTAGGGTTAGGGTTAGGGTTAGGGTTAGGGTTAGGGTTAGGGTTAGGGTTAGGGTTAGGGTTAGGGTTAGGGTTAGGGTTAGGGTTAGGGTTAGGGTTAGGGTTAGGGTTAGGGTTAGGGTTAGGGTTAGGGTTAGGGTTAGGGTTAGGGTTAGGGTTAGGGTTAGGGTTAGGGTTAGGGTTAGGGTTAGGGTTAGGGTTAGGGTTAGGGTTAGGGTTAGGGTTAGGGTTAGGGTTAGGGTTAGGGTTAGGGTTAGGGTTAGGGTTAGGGTTAGGGTTAGGGTTAGGGTTAGGGTTAGGGTTAGGGTTAGGGTTAGGGTTAGGGTTAGGGTTAGGGTTAGGGTTAGGGTTAGGGTTAGGGTTAGGGTTAGGGTTAGGGTTAGGGTTAGGGTTAGGGTTAGGGTTAGGGTTAGGGTTAGGGTTAGGGTTAGGGTTAGGGTTAGGGTTAGGGTTAGGGTTAGGGTTAGGGTTAGGGTTAGGGTTAGGGTTAGGGTTAGGGTTAGGGTTAGGGTTAGGGTTAGGGTTAGGGTTAGGGTTAGGGTTAGGGTTAGGGTTAGGGTTAGGGTTAGGGTTAGGGTTAGGGTTAGGGTTAGGGTTAGGGTTAGGGTTAGGGTTAGGGTTAGGGTTAGGGTTAGGGTTAGGGTTAGGGTTAGGGTTAGGGTTAGGGTTAGGGTTAGGGTTAGGGTTAGGGTTAGGGTTAGGGTTAGGGTTAGGGTTAGGGTTAGGGTTAGGGTTAGGGTTAGGGTTAGGGTTAGGGTTAGGGTTAGGGTTAGGGTTAGGGTTAGGGTTAGGGTTAGGGTTAGGGTTAGGGTTAGGGTTAGGGTTAGGGTTAGGGTTAGGGTTAGGGTTAGGGTTAGGGTTAGGGTTAGGGTTAGGGTTAGGGTTAGGGTTAGGGTTAGGGTTAGGGTTAGGGTTAGGGTTAGGGTTAGGGTTAGGGTTAGGGTTAGGGTTAGGGTTAGGGTTAGGGTTAGGGTTAGGGTTAGGGTTAGGGTTAGGGTTAGGGTTAGGGTTAGGGTTAGGGTTAGGGTTAGGGTTAGGGTTAGGGTTAGGGTTAGGGTTAGGGTTAGGGTTAGGGTTAGGGTTAGGGTTAGGGTTAGGGTTAGGGTTAGGGTTAGGGTTAGGGTTAGGGTTAGGGTTAGGGTTAGGGTTAGGGTTAGGGTTAGGGTTAGGGTTAGGGTTAGGGTTAGGGTTAGGGTTAGGGTTAGGGTTAGGGTTAGGGTTAGGGTTAGGGTTAGGGTTAGGGTTAGGGTTAGGGTTAGGGTTAGGGTTAGGGTTAGGGTTAGGGTTAGGGTTAGGGTTAGGGTTAGGGTTAGGGTTAGGGTTAGGGTTAGGGTTAGGGTTAGGGTTAGGGTTAGGGTTAGGGTTAGGGTTAGGGTTAGGGTTAGGGTTAGGGTTAGGGTTAGGGTTAGGGTTAGGGTTAGGGTTAGGGTTAGGGTTAGGGTTAGGGTTAGGGTTAGGGTTAGGGTTAGGGTTAGGGTTAGGGTTAGGGTTAGGGTTAGGGTTAGGGTTAGGGTTAGGGTTAGGGTTAGGGTTAGGGTTAGGGTTAGGGTTAGGGTTAGGGTTAGGGTTAGGGTTAGGGTTAGGGTTAGGGTTAGGGTTAGGGTTAGGGTTAGGGTTAGGGTTAGGGTTAGGGTTAGGGTTAGGGTTAGGGTTAGGGTTAGGGTTAGGGTTAGGGTTAGGGTTAGGGTTAGGGTTAGGGTTAGGGTTAGGGTTAGGGTTAGGGTTAGGGTTAGGGTTAGGGTTAGGGTTAGGGTTAGGGTTAGGGTTAGGGTTAGGGTTAGGGTTAGGGTTAGGGTTAGGGTTAGGGTTAGGGTTAGGGTTAGGGTTAGGGTTAGGGTTAGGGTTAGGGTTAGGGTTAGGGTTAGGGTTAGGGTTAGGGTTAGGGTTAGGGTTAGGGTTAGGGTTAGGGTTAGGGTTAGGGTTAGGGTTAGGGTTAGGGTTAGGGTTAGGGTTAGGGTTAGGGTTAGGGTTAGGGTTAGGGTTAGGGTTAGGGTTAGGGTTAGGGTTAGGGTTAGGGTTAGGGTTAGGGTTAGGGTTAGGGTTAGGGTTAGGGTTAGGGTTAGGGTTAGGGTTAGGGTTAGGGTTAGGGTTAGGGTTAGGGTTAGGGTTAGGGTTAGGGTTAGGGTTAGGGTTAGGGTTAGGGTTAGGGTTAGGGTTAGGGTTAGGGTTAGGGTTAGGGTTAGGGTTAGGGTTAGGGTTAGGGTTAGGGTTAGGGTTAGGGTTAGGGTTAGGTTAGGGTTAGGGTTAGGGTTAGGGTTAGGGTTAGGGTTAGGGTTAGGGTTAGGGTTAGGGTTAGGGTTAGGGTTAGGGTTAGGGTTAGGGTTAGGGTTAGGGTTAGGGTTAGGGTTAGGGTTAGGGTTAGGGTTAGGGTTAGGGTTAGGGTTAGGTTAGGGTTAGGGTTAGGGTTAGGGTTAGGGTTAGGGTTAGGGTTAGGGTTAGGGTTAGGGTTAGGGTTAGGGTTAGGGTTAGGGTTAGGGTTAGGGTTAGGGTTAGGGTTAGGGTTAGGGTTAGGGTTAGGGTTAGGGTTAGGGTTAGGGTTAGGGTTAGGGTTAGGGTTAGGGTTAGGGTTAGGGTTAGGGTTAGGGTTAGGGTTAGGGTTAGGGTTAGGGTTAGGGTTAGGGTTAGGGTTAGGGTTAGGGTTAGGGTTAGGGTTAGGGTTAGGGTTAGGGTTAGGGTTAGGGTTAGGGTTAGGGTTAGGGTTAGGGTTAGGGTTAGGGTTAGGGTTAGGGTTAGGGTTAGGGTTAGGGTTAGGGTTAGGGTTAGGGTTAGGGTTAGGGTTAGGGTTA